>NW_027325974.1:290267-336813 GCF_048594095.1 Paramormyrops kingsleyae
CGGCTCTCCTGGATCTTCTGCTCCGTCGCCCCTGTAAAACAAAATTAGTTATATTTAATTAACTTAAGCCCCAGTCGGGGATGTGCATGTAAGCGGGTGGAATCATGGATGGACCCGGATTGGCCAGTGCATTGCCTGTGGCCCTGGGATGCTGGGGTCACAGGCCCCCGGGGTTTTTAACCCCATCTATATCCCTAACCAGCCCGTGCCATTCGGGTTCACTCCATCCACCTTCTTCATGTCACCATCAGTCCCTAAGCCCAGTGGGCACACAATTTATTCGCCGGCTCCCTGATGACGGCATGGCAGCCAGAAACGCGTTGGAGCCTGACCTTGTAACCCACATTTGGACAGGTCAGTGACTACCAAATTTAGTTTAAATACGGCCCAACTAGGCCCTAATCTAAAACTTTAGCTTAAAATATGGCCCAACTAGGCCTAAACTCCCACCCTAACCCTAAACCTAAGGTCAGTAGACCGGATCCCTAACCCTTATTTCCCTTACCTTACGGCCAGTAGGCCTGTTCCCTAACCTTTGACCCTTGGACCCTATGGCTAGTGGCCGGGTCCCTAACCCTAAATCCCGTCTTCCTAAGGCTATTTAGCCGGATCCCTAACCCTAATCTTCAGACCATAAGGCTATTTAGCCGGGTCTGTAACTTTATTTTACTTTGGCCCCGCCCCCTCTATATATAAGGGAATCCCACACTGTGTTCCTCAATATCTATCTGGCTTCCTTGGAGGAAGGTCATAGGACACAGTGCTGGTGAGATATTTATTATTTGCCACTCAATTGGATAGGATGGCAGTGGATTGACCTTGGGGGGTCACCGGCACTGGGATGTGCCTCCGGGGGACACCGGGAGCTGCGCCGGCACCGGACACAGGGCGGCGCTACAACCCTAGTGGGGACGACAAGCCTTAGTTAGGCACGTAAAACCTTAGTTAGGATATAACCTTAGTTAGGATAGAACCCGAGATAGGGAATTTAGATTACTTACCTCCTGAGCCGGCGTAGGTTTGGTGGGCCACGTCCGAGCTAGTATAGGAGATGATATTTAGTGTTTAGTGTAGGGTACTTTCCTCCTGAGCCGGCGTAGGTTTGGTGGGCCACGTCCGAGCTAGTATAGGAGATGATTATATGTAGGGTTTAGTGTAGGGTATTTACCTCCTGAGCCGGCGTTGGTTTGGTTAGCCACGTCCGAGCTAGAGTATAGGAGATGATAATATATAGAGTTTAGTGTAGGGTACTTACCTCCTGGGCCGGCGTGTGTTCGAAGGGCCACGTCCGAGCTATAGTATAGGAGATAATTAGCTATAGTATTTAGTGTAGGGAACTTACCTCCTGGGCCGGCGTGTGTTCGAAGGGCCACGTCCGAGCTAAAGTATAGGAGATAATTATAGTATTTAGTTAATAGAAGAATAGCACTTACCTGTCTGTGTCGTCGCTCCTCCTTTGCTCCTCCGGGTCACTTACCTGGTGTCTTCGGCTCTCCTGGATCTTCTGCTCCGTCGCCCCTGTAAAACAAAATTAGTTATATTTAATTAACTTAAGCCCCAGTCGGGGATGTGCATGTAAGCGGGTGGAATCATGGATGGACCCGGATTGGCCAGTGCATTGCCTGTGGCCCTGGGATGCTGGGGTCACAGGCCCCCGGGGTTTTTTAACCCCATCTATATCCCTAACCAGCCCGTGCCATTCGGGTTCACTCCATCCACCTTCTTCATGTCACCATCAGTCCCTAAGCCCAGTGGGCACACAATTTATTCGCCGGCTCCCTGATGACGGCATGGCAGCCAGAAACGCGTTGGAGCCTGACCTTGTAACCCACATTTGGACAGGTCAGTGACTACCAAATTTAGTTTAAATACGGCCCAACTAGGCCCTAATCTAAAACTTTAGCTTAAAATATGGCCCAACTAGGCCTAAACTCCCACCCTAACCCTAAACCTAAGGTCAGTAGACCGGATCCCTAACCCTTATTTCCCTTACCTTACGGCCAGTAGGCCTGTTCCCTAACCTTTGACCCTTGGACCCTATGGCTAGTGGCCGGGTCCCTAACCCTAAATCCCGTCTTCCTAAGGCTATTTAGCCGGATCCCTAACCCTAATCTTCAGACCATAAGGCTATTTAGCCGGGTCTGTAACTTTATTTTACTTTGGCCCCGCCCCCTCTATATATAAGGGAATCCCACACTGTGTTCCTCAATATCTATCTGGCTTCCTTGGAGGAAGGTCATAGGACACAGTGCTGGTGAGATATTTATTATTTGCCACTCAATTGGATAGGATGGCAGTGGATTGACCTTGGGGGGTCACCGGCACTGGGATGTGCCTCCGGGGGACACCGGGAGCTGCGCCGGCACCGGACACAGGGCGGCGCTACAACCCTAGTGGGGACGACAAGCCTTAGTTAGGCACGTAAAACCTTAGTTAGGATATAACCTTAGTTAGGATAGAACCCGAGATAGGGAATTTAGATTACTTACCTCCTGAGCCGGCGTAGGTTTGGTGGGCCACGTCCGAGCTAGTATAGGAGATGATATTTAGTGTTTAGTGTAGGGTACTTTCCTCCTGAGCCGGCGTAGGTTTGGTGGGCCACGTCCGAGCTAGTATAGGAGATGATTATATGTAGGGTTTAGTGTAGGGTATTTACCTCCTGAGCCGGCGTTGGTTTGGTTAGCCACGTCCGAGCTAGAGTATAGGAGATGATAATATATAGAGTTTAGTGTAGGGTACTTACCTCCTGGGCCGGCGTGTGTTCGAAGGGCCACGTCCGAGCTATAGTATAGGAGATAATTAGCTATAGTATTTAGTGTAGGGAACTTACCTCCTGGGCCGGCGTGTGTTCGAAGGGCCACGTCCGAGCTAAAGTATAGGAGATAATTATAGTATTTAGTTAATAGAAGAATAGCACTTACCTGTCTGTGTCGTCGCTCCTCCTTTGCTCCTCCGGGTCACTTACCTGGTGTCTTCGGCTCTCCTGGATCTTCTGCTCCGTCGCCCCTGTAAAACAAAATTAGTTATATTTAATTAACTTAAGCCCCAGTCGGGGATGTGCATGTAAGCGGGTGGAATCATGGATGGACCCGGATTGGCCAGTGCATTGCCTGTGGCCCTGGGATGCTGGGGTCACAGGCCCCCGGGGTTTTTTAACCCCATCTATATCCCTAACCAGCCCGTGCCATTCGGGTTCACTCCATCCACCTTCTTCATGTCACCATCAGTCCCTAAGCCCAGTGGGCACACAATTTATTCGCCGGCTCCCTGATGACGGCATGGCAGCCAGAAACGCGTTGGAGCCTGACCTTGTAACCCACATTTGGACAGGTCAGTGACTACCAAATTTAGTTTAAATACGGCCCAACTAGGCCCTAATCTAAAACTTTAGCTTAAAATATGGCCCAACTAGGCCTAAACTCCCACCCTAACCCTAAACCTAAGGTCAGTAGACCGGATCCCTAACCCTTATTTCCCTTACCTTACGGCCAGTAGGCCTGTTCCCTAACCTTTGACCCTTGGACCCTATGGCTAGTGGCCGGGTCCCTAACCCTAAATCCCGTCTTCCTAAGGCTATTTAGCCGGATCCCTAACCCTAATCTTCAGACCATAAGGCTATTTAGCCGGGTCTGTAACTTTATTTTACTTTGGCCCCGCCCCCTCTATATATAAGGGAATCCCACACTGTGTTCCTCAATATCTATCTGGCTTCCTTGGAGGAAGGTCATAGGACACAGTGCTGGTGAGATATTTATTATTTGCCACTCAATTGGATAGGATGGCAGTGGATTGACCTTGGGGGGTCACCGGCACTGGGATGTGCCTCCGGGGGACACCGGGAGCTGCGCCGGCACCGGACACAGGGCGGCGCTACAACCCTAGTGGGGACGACAAGCCTTAGTTAGGCACGTAAAACCTTAGTTAGGATATAACCTTAGTTAGGATAGAACCCGAGATAGGGAATTTAGATTACTTACCTCCTGAGCCGGCGTAGGTTTGGTGGGCCACGTCCGAGCTAGTATAGGAGATGATATTTAGTGTTTAGTGTAGGGTACTTTCCTCCTGAGCCGGCGTAGGTTTGGTGGGCCACGTCCGAGCTAGTATAGGAGATGATTATATGTAGGGTTTAGTGTAGGGTATTTACCTCCTGAGCCGGCGTTGGTTTGGTTAGCCACGTCCGAGCTAGAGTATAGGAGATGATAATATATAGAGTTTAGTGTAGGGTACTTACCTCCTGGGCCGGCGTGTGTTCGAAGGGCCACGTCCGAGCTATAGTATAGGAGATAATTAGCTATAGTATTTAGTGTAGGGAACTTACCTCCTGGGCCGGCGTGTGTTCGAAGGGCCACGTCCGAGCTAAAGTATAGGAGATAATTATAGTATTTAGTTAATAGAAGAATAGCACTTACCTGTCTGTGTCGTCGCTCCTCCTTTGCTCCTCCGGGTCACTTACCTGGTGTCTTCGGCTCTCCTGGATCTTCTGCTCCGTCGCCCCTGTAAAACAAAATTAGTTATATTTAATTAACTTAAGCCCCAGTCGGGGATGTGCATGTAAGCGGGTGGAATCATGGATGGACCCGGATTGGCCAGTGCATTGCCTGTGGCCCTGGGATGCTGGGGTCACAGGCCCCCGGGGTTTTTTAACCCCATCTATATCCCTAACCAGCCCGTGCCATTCGGGTTCACTCCATCCACCTTCTTCATGTCACCATCAGTCCCTAAGCCCAGTGGGCACACAATTTATTCGCCGGCTCCCTGATGACGGCATGGCAGCCAGAAACGCGTTGGAGCCTGACCTTGTAACCCACATTTGGACAGGTCAGTGACTACCAAATTTAGTTTAAATACGGCCCAACTAGGCCCTAATCTAAAACTTTAGCTTAAAATATGGCCCAACTAGGCCTAAACTCCCACCCTAACCCTAAACCTAAGGTCAGTAGACCGGATCCCTAACCCTTATTTCCCTTACCTTACGGCCAGTAGGCCTGTTCCCTAACCTTTGACCCTTGGACCCTATGGCTAGTGGCCGGGTCCCTAACCCTAAATCCCGTCTTCCTAAGGCTATTTAGCCGGATCCCTAACCCTAATCTTCAGACCATAAGGCTATTTAGCCGGGTCTGTAACTTTATTTTACTTTGGCCCCGCCCCCTCTATATATAAGGGAATCCCACACTGTGTTCCTCAATATCTATCTGGCTTCCTTGGAGGAAGGTCATAGGACACAGTGCTGGTGAGATATTTATTATTTGCCACTCAATTGGATAGGATGGCAGTGGATTGACCTTGGGGGGTCACCGGCACTGGGATGTGCCTCCGGGGGACACCGGGAGCTGCGCCGGCACCGGACACAGGGCGGCGCTACAACCCTAGTGGGGACGACAAGCCTTAGTTAGGCACGTAAAACCTTAGTTAGGATATAACCTTAGTTAGGATAGAACCCGAGATAGGGAATTTAGATTACTTACCTCCTGAGCCGGCGTAGGTTTGGTGGGCCACGTCCGAGCTAGTATAGGAGATGATATTTAGTGTTTAGTGTAGGGTACTTTCCTCCTGAGCCGGCGTAGGTTTGGTGGGCCACGTCCGAGCTAGTATAGGAGATGATTATATGTAGGGTTTAGTGTAGGGTATTTACCTCCTGAGCCGGCGTTGGTTTGGTTAGCCACGTCCGAGCTAGAGTATAGGAGATGATAATATATAGAGTTTAGTGTAGGGTACTTACCTCCTGGGCCGGCGTGTGTTCGAAGGGCCACGTCCGAGCTATAGTATAGGAGATAATTAGCTATAGTATTTAGTGTAGGGAACTTACCTCCTGGGCCGGCGTGTGTTCGAAGGGCCACGTCCGAGCTAAAGTATAGGAGATAATTATAGTATTTAGTTAATAGAAGAATAGCACTTACCTGTCTGTGTCGTCGCTCCTCCTTTGCTCCTCCGGGTCACTTACCTGGTGTCTTCGGCTCTCCTGGATCTTCTGCTCCGTCGCCCCTGTAAAACAAAATTAGTTATATTTAATTAACTTAAGCCCCAGTCGGGGATGTGCATGTAAGCGGGTGGAATCATGGATGGACCCGGATTGGCCAGTGCATTGCCTGTGGCCCTGGGATGCTGGGGTCACAGGCCCCCGGGGTTTTTTAACCCCATCTATATCCCTAACCAGCCCGTGCCATTCGGGTTCACTCCATCCACCTTCTTCATGTCACCATCAGTCCCTAAGCCCAGTGGGCACACAATTTATTCGCCGGCTCCCTGATGACGGCATGGCAGCCAGAAACGCGTTGGAGCCTGACCTTGTAACCCACATTTGGACAGGTCAGTGACTACCAAATTTAGTTTAAATACGGCCCAACTAGGCCCTAATCTAAAACTTTAGCTTAAAATATGGCCCAACTAGGCCTAAACTCCCACCCTAACCCTAAACCTAAGGTCAGTAGACCGGATCCCTAACCCTTATTTCCCTTACCTTACGGCCAGTAGGCCTGTTCCCTAACCTTTGACCCTTGGACCCTATGGCTAGTGGCCGGGTCCCTAACCCTAAATCCCGTCTTCCTAAGGCTATTTAGCCGGATCCCTAACCCTAATCTTCAGACCATAAGGCTATTTAGCCGGGTCTGTAACTTTATTTTACTTTGGCCCCGCCCCCTCTATATATAAGGGAATCCCACACTGTGTTCCTCAATATCTATCTGGCTTCCTTGGAGGAAGGTCATAGGACACAGTGCTGGTGAGATATTTATTATTTGCCACTCAATTGGATAGGATGGCAGTGGATTGACCTTGGGGGGTCACCGGCACTGGGATGTGCCTCCGGGGGACACCGGGAGCTGCGCCGGCACCGGACACAGGGCGGCGCTACAACCCTAGTGGGGACGACAAGCCTTAGTTAGGCACGTAAAACCTTAGTTAGGATATAACCTTAGTTAGGATAGAACCCGAGATAGGGAATTTAGATTACTTACCTCCTGAGCCGGCGTAGGTTTGGTGGGCCACGTCCGAGCTAGTATAGGAGATGATATTTAGTGTTTAGTGTAGGGTACTTTCCTCCTGAGCCGGCGTAGGTTTGGTGGGCCACGTCCGAGCTAGTATAGGAGATGATTATATGTAGGGTTTAGTGTAGGGTATTTACCTCCTGAGCCGGCGTTGGTTTGGTTAGCCACGTCCGAGCTAGAGTATAGGAGATGATAATATATAGAGTTTAGTGTAGGGTACTTACCTCCTGGGCCGGCGTGTGTTCGAAGGGCCACGTCCGAGCTATAGTATAGGAGATAATTAGCTATAGTATTTAGTGTAGGGAACTTACCTCCTGGGCCGGCGTGTGTTCGAAGGGCCACGTCCGAGCTAAAGTATAGGAGATAATTATAGTATTTAGTTAATAGAAGAATAGCACTTACCTGTCTGTGTCGTCGCTCCTCCTTTGCTCCTCCGGGTCACTTACCTGGTGTCTTCGGCTCTCCTGGATCTTCTGCTCCGTCGCCCCTGTAAAACAAAATTAGTTATATTTAATTAACTTAAGCCCCAGTCGGGGATGTGCATGTAAGCGGGTGGAATCATGGATGGACCCGGATTGGCCAGTGCATTGCCTGTGGCCCTGGGATGCTGGGGTCACAGGCCCCCGGGGTTTTTTAACCCCATCTATATCCCTAACCAGCCCGTGCCATTCGGGTTCACTCCATCCACCTTCTTCATGTCACCATCAGTCCCTAAGCCCAGTGGGCACACAATTTATTCGCCGGCTCCCTGATGACGGCATGGCAGCCAGAAACGCGTTGGAGCCTGACCTTGTAACCCACATTTGGACAGGTCAGTGACTACCAAATTTAGTTTAAATACGGCCCAACTAGGCCCTAATCTAAAACTTTAGCTTAAAATATGGCCCAACTAGGCCTAAACTCCCACCCTAACCCTAAACCTAAGGTCAGTAGACCGGATCCCTAACCCTTATTTCCCTTACCTTACGGCCAGTAGGCCTGTTCCCTAACCTTTGACCCTTGGACCCTATGGCTAGTGGCCGGGTCCCTAACCCTAAATCCCGTCTTCCTAAGGCTATTTAGCCGGATCCCTAACCCTAATCTTCAGACCATAAGGCTATTTAGCCGGGTCTGTAACTTTATTTTACTTTGGCCCCGCCCCCTCTATATATAAGGGAATCCCACACTGTGTTCCTCAATATCTATCTGGCTTCCTTGGAGGAAGGTCATAGGACACAGTGCTGGTGAGATATTTATTATTTGCCACTCAATTGGATAGGATGGCAGTGGATTGACCTTGGGGGGTCACCGGCACTGGGATGTGCCTCCGGGGGACACCGGGAGCTGCGCCGGCACCGGACACAGGGCGGCGCTACAACCCTAGTGGGGACGACAAGCCTTAGTTAGGCACGTAAAACCTTAGTTAGGATATAACCTTAGTTAGGATAGAACCCGAGATAGGGAATTTAGATTACTTACCTCCTGAGCCGGCGTAGGTTTGGTGGGCCACGTCCGAGCTAGTATAGGAGATGATATTTAGTGTTTAGTGTAGGGTACTTTCCTCCTGAGCCGGCGTAGGTTTGGTGGGCCACGTCCGAGCTAGTATAGGAGATGATTATATGTAGGGTTTAGTGTAGGGTATTTACCTCCTGAGCCGGCGTTGGTTTGGTTAGCCACGTCCGAGCTAGAGTATAGGAGATGATAATATATAGAGTTTAGTGTAGGGTACTTACCTCCTGGGCCGGCGTGTGTTCGAAGGGCCACGTCCGAGCTATAGTATAGGAGATAATTAGCTATAGTATTTAGTGTAGGGAACTTACCTCCTGGGCCGGCGTGTGTTCGAAGGGCCACGTCCGAGCTAAAGTATAGGAGATAATTATAGTATTTAGTTAATAGAAGAATAGCACTTACCTGTCTGTGTCGTCGCTCCTCCTTTGCTCCTCCGGGTCACTTACCTGGTGTCTTCGGCTCTCCTGGATCTTCTGCTCCGTCGCCCCTGTAAAACAAAATTAGTTATATTTAATTAACTTAAGCCCCAGTCGGGGATGTGCATGTAAGCGGGTGGAATCATGGATGGACCCGGATTGGCCAGTGCATTGCCTGTGGCCCTGGGATGCTGGGGTCACAGGCCCCCGGGGTTTTTTAACCCCATCTATATCCCTAACCAGCCCGTGCCATTCGGGTTCACTCCATCCACCTTCTTCATGTCACCATCAGTCCCTAAGCCCAGTGGGCACACAATTTATTCGCCGGCTCCCTGATGACGGCATGGCAGCCAGAAACGCGTTGGAGCCTGACCTTGTAACCCACATTTGGACAGGTCAGTGACTACCAAATTTAGTTTAAATACGGCCCAACTAGGCCCTAATCTAAAACTTTAGCTTAAAATATGGCCCAACTAGGCCTAAACTCCCACCCTAACCCTAAACCTAAGGTCAGTAGACCGGATCCCTAACCCTTATTTCCCTTACCTTACGGCCAGTAGGCCTGTTCCCTAACCTTTGACCCTTGGACCCTATGGCTAGTGGCCGGGTCCCTAACCCTAAATCCCGTCTTCCTAAGGCTATTTAGCCGGATCCCTAACCCTAATCTTCAGACCATAAGGCTATTTAGCCGGGTCTGTAACTTTATTTTACTTTGGCCCCGCCCCCTCTATATATAAGGGAATCCCACACTGTGTTCCTCAATATCTATCTGGCTTCCTTGGAGGAAGGTCATAGGACACAGTGCTGGTGAGATATTTATTATTTGCCACTCAATTGGATAGGATGGCAGTGGATTGACCTTGGGGGGTCACCGGCACTGGGATGTGCCTCCGGGGGACACCGGGAGCTGCGCCGGCACCGGACACAGGGCGGCGCTACAACCCTAGTGGGGACGACAAGCCTTAGTTAGGCACGTAAAACCTTAGTTAGGATATAACCTTAGTTAGGATAGAACCCGAGATAGGGAATTTAGATTACTTACCTCCTGAGCCGGCGTAGGTTTGGTGGGCCACGTCCGAGCTAGTATAGGAGATGATATTTAGTGTTTAGTGTAGGGTACTTTCCTCCTGAGCCGGCGTAGGTTTGGTGGGCCACGTCCGAGCTAGTATAGGAGATGATTATATGTAGGGTTTAGTGTAGGGTATTTACCTCCTGAGCCGGCGTTGGTTTGGTTAGCCACGTCCGAGCTAGAGTATAGGAGATGATAATATATAGAGTTTAGTGTAGGGTACTTACCTCCTGGGCCGGCGTGTGTTCGAAGGGCCACGTCCGAGCTATAGTATAGGAGATAATTAGCTATAGTATTTAGTGTAGGGAACTTACCTCCTGGGCCGGCGTGTGTTCGAAGGGCCACGTCCGAGCTAAAGTATAGGAGATAATTATAGTATTTAGTTAATAGAAGAATAGCACTTACCTGTCTGTGTCGTCGCTCCTCCTTTGCTCCTCCGGGTCACTTACCTGGTGTCTTCGGCTCTCCTGGATCTTCTGCTCCGTCGCCCCTGTAAAACAAAATTAGTTATATTTAATTAACTTAAGCCCCAGTCGGGGATGTGCATGTAAGCGGGTGGAATCATGGATGGACCCGGATTGGCCAGTGCATTGCCTGTGGCCCTGGGATGCTGGGGTCACAGGCCCCCGGGGTTTTTTAACCCCATCTATATCCCTAACCAGCCCGTGCCATTCGGGTTCACTCCATCCACCTTCTTCATGTCACCATCAGTCCCTAAGCCCAGTGGGCACACAATTTATTCGCCGGCTCCCTGATGACGGCATGGCAGCCAGAAACGCGTTGGAGCCTGACCTTGTAACCCACATTTGGACAGGTCAGTGACTACCAAATTTAGTTTAAATACGGCCCAACTAGGCCCTAATCTAAAACTTTAGCTTAAAATATGGCCCAACTAGGCCTAAACTCCCACCCTAACCCTAAACCTAAGGTCAGTAGACCGGATCCCTAACCCTTATTTCCCTTACCTTACGGCCAGTAGGCCTGTTCCCTAACCTTTGACCCTTGGACCCTATGGCTAGTGGCCGGGTCCCTAACCCTAAATCCCGTCTTCCTAAGGCTATTTAGCCGGATCCCTAACCCTAATCTTCAGACCATAAGGCTATTTAGCCGGGTCTGTAACTTTATTTTACTTTGGCCCCGCCCCCTCTATATATAAGGGAATCCCACACTGTGTTCCTCAATATCTATCTGGCTTCCTTGGAGGAAGGTCATAGGACACAGTGCTGGTGAGATATTTATTATTTGCCACTCAATTGGATAGGATGGCAGTGGATTGACCTTGGGGGGTCACCGGCACTGGGATGTGCCTCCGGGGGACACCGGGAGCTGCGCCGGCACCGGACACAGGGCGGCGCTACAACCCTAGTGGGGACGACAAGCCTTAGTTAGGCACGTAAAACCTTAGTTAGGATATAACCTTAGTTAGGATAGAACCCGAGATAGGGAATTTAGATTACTTACCTCCTGAGCCGGCGTAGGTTTGGTGGGCCACGTCCGAGCTAGTATAGGAGATGATATTTAGTGTTTAGTGTAGGGTACTTTCCTCCTGAGCCGGCGTAGGTTTGGTGGGCCACGTCCGAGCTAGTATAGGAGATGATTATATGTAGGGTTTAGTGTAGGGTATTTACCTCCTGAGCCGGCGTTGGTTTGGTTAGCCACGTCCGAGCTAGAGTATAGGAGATGATAATATATAGAGTTTAGTGTAGGGTACTTACCTCCTGGGCCGGCGTGTGTTCGAAGGGCCACGTCCGAGCTATAGTATAGGAGATAATTAGCTATAGTATTTAGTGTAGGGAACTTACCTCCTGGGCCGGCGTGTGTTCGAAGGGCCACGTCCGAGCTAAAGTATAGGAGATAATTATAGTATTTAGTTAATAGAAGAATAGCACTTACCTGTCTGTGTCGTCGCTCCTCCTTTGCTCCTCCGGGTCACTTACCTGGTGTCTTCGGCTCTCCTGGATCTTCTGCTCCGTCGCCCCTGTAAAACAAAATTAGTTATATTTAATTAACTTAAGCCCCAGTCGGGGATGTGCATGTAAGCGGGTGGAATCATGGATGGACCCGGATTGGCCAGTGCATTGCCTGTGGCCCTGGGATGCTGGGGTCACAGGCCCCCGGGGTTTTTTAACCCCATCTATATCCCTAACCAGCCCGTGCCATTCGGGTTCACTCCATCCACCTTCTTCATGTCACCATCAGTCCCTAAGCCCAGTGGGCACACAATTTATTCGCCGGCTCCCTGATGACGGCATGGCAGCCAGAAACGCGTTGGAGCCTGACCTTGTAACCCACATTTGGACAGGTCAGTGACTACCAAATTTAGTTTAAATACGGCCCAACTAGGCCCTAATCTAAAACTTTAGCTTAAAATATGGCCCAACTAGGCCTAAACTCCCACCCTAACCCTAAACCTAAGGTCAGTAGACCGGATCCCTAACCCTTATTTCCCTTACCTTACGGCCAGTAGGCCTGTTCCCTAACCTTTGACCCTTGGACCCTATGGCTAGTGGCCGGGTCCCTAACCCTAAATCCCGTCTTCCTAAGGCTATTTAGCCGGATCCCTAACCCTAATCTTCAGACCATAAGGCTATTTAGCCGGGTCTGTAACTTTATTTTACTTTGGCCCCGCCCCCTCTATATATAAGGGAATCCCACACTGTGTTCCTCAATATCTATCTGGCTTCCTTGGAGGAAGGTCATAGGACACAGTGCTGGTGAGATATTTATTATTTGCCACTCAATTGGATAGGATGGCAGTGGATTGACCTTGGGGGGTCACCGGCACTGGGATGTGCCTCCGGGGGACACCGGGAGCTGCGCCGGCACCGGACACAGGGCGGCGCTACAACCCTAGTGGGGACGACAAGCCTTAGTTAGGCACGTAAAACCTTAGTTAGGATATAACCTTAGTTAGGATAGAACCCGAGATAGGGAATTTAGATTACTTACCTCCTGAGCCGGCGTAGGTTTGGTGGGCCACGTCCGAGCTAGTATAGGAGATGATATTTAGTGTTTAGTGTAGGGTACTTTCCTCCTGAGCCGGCGTAGGTTTGGTGGGCCACGTCCGAGCTAGTATAGGAGATGATTATATGTAGGGTTTAGTGTAGGGTATTTACCTCCTGAGCCGGCGTTGGTTTGGTTAGCCACGTCCGAGCTAGAGTATAGGAGATGATAATATATAGAGTTTAGTGTAGGGTACTTACCTCCTGGGCCGGCGTGTGTTCGAAGGGCCACGTCCGAGCTATAGTATAGGAGATAATTAGCTATAGTATTTAGTGTAGGGAACTTACCTCCTGGGCCGGCGTGTGTTCGAAGGGCCACGTCCGAGCTAAAGTATAGGAGATAATTATAGTATTTAGTTAATAGAAGAATAGCACTTACCTGTCTGTGTCGTCGCTCCTCCTTTGCTCCTCCGGGTCACTTACCTGGTGTCTTCGGCTCTCCTGGATCTTCTGCTCCGTCGCCCCTGTAAAACAAAATTAGTTATATTTAATTAACTTAAGCCCCAGTCGGGGATGTGCATGTAAGCGGGTGGAATCATGGATGGACCCGGATTGGCCAGTGCATTGCCTGTGGCCCTGGGATGCTGGGGTCACAGGCCCCCGGGGTTTTTTAACCCCATCTATATCCCTAACCAGCCCGTGCCATTCGGGTTCACTCCATCCACCTTCTTCATGTCACCATCAGTCCCTAAGCCCAGTGGGCACACAATTTATTCGCCGGCTCCCTGATGACGGCATGGCAGCCAGAAACGCGTTGGAGCCTGACCTTGTAACCCACATTTGGACAGGTCAGTGACTACCAAATTTAGTTTAAATACGGCCCAACTAGGCCCTAATCTAAAACTTTAGCTTAAAATATGGCCCAACTAGGCCTAAACTCCCACCCTAACCCTAAACCTAAGGTCAGTAGACCGGATCCCTAACCCTTATTTCCCTTACCTTACGGCCAGTAGGCCTGTTCCCTAACCTTTGACCCTTGGACCCTATGGCTAGTGGCCGGGTCCCTAACCCTAAATCCCGTCTTCCTAAGGCTATTTAGCCGGATCCCTAACCCTAATCTTCAGACCATAAGGCTATTTAGCCGGGTCTGTAACTTTATTTTACTTTGGCCCCGCCCCCTCTATATATAAGGGAATCCCACACTGTGTTCCTCAATATCTATCTGGCTTCCTTGGAGGAAGGTCATAGGACACAGTGCTGGTGAGATATTTATTATTTGCCACTCAATTGGATAGGATGGCAGTGGATTGACCTTGGGGGGTCACCGGCACTGGGATGTGCCTCCGGGGGACACCGGGAGCTGCGCCGGCACCGGACACAGGGCGGCGCTACAACCCTAGTGGGGACGACAAGCCTTAGTTAGGCACGTAAAACCTTAGTTAGGATATAACCTTAGTTAGGATAGAACCCGAGATAGGGAATTTAGATTACTTACCTCCTGAGCCGGCGTAGGTTTGGTGGGCCACGTCCGAGCTAGTATAGGAGATGATATTTAGTGTTTAGTGTAGGGTACTTTCCTCCTGAGCCGGCGTAGGTTTGGTGGGCCACGTCCGAGCTAGTATAGGAGATGATTATATGTAGGGTTTAGTGTAGGGTATTTACCTCCTGAGCCGGCGTTGGTTTGGTTAGCCACGTCCGAGCTAGAGTATAGGAGATGATAATATATAGAGTTTAGTGTAGGGTACTTACCTCCTGGGCCGGCGTGTGTTCGAAGGGCCACGTCCGAGCTATAGTATAGGAGATAATTAGCTATAGTATTTAGTGTAGGGAACTTACCTCCTGGGCCGGCGTGTGTTCGAAGGGCCACGTCCGAGCTAAAGTATAGGAGATAATTATAGTATTTAGTTAATAGAAGAATAGCACTTACCTGTCTGTGTCGTCGCTCCTCCTTTGCTCCTCCGGGTCACTTACCTGGTGTCTTCGGCTCTCCTGGATCTTCTGCTCCGTCGCCCCTGTAAAACAAAATTAGTTATATTTAATTAACTTAAGCCCCAGTCGGGGATGTGCATGTAAGCGGGTGGAATCATGGATGGACCCGGATTGGCCAGTGCATTGCCTGTGGCCCTGGGATGCTGGGGTCACAGGCCCCCGGGGTTTTTTAACCCCATCTATATCCCTAACCAGCCCGTGCCATTCGGGTTCACTCCATCCACCTTCTTCATGTCACCATCAGTCCCTAAGCCCAGTGGGCACACAATTTATTCGCCGGCTCCCTGATGACGGCATGGCAGCCAGAAACGCGTTGGAGCCTGACCTTGTAACCCACATTTGGACAGGTCAGTGACTACCAAATTTAGTTTAAATACGGCCCAACTAGGCCCTAATCTAAAACTTTAGCTTAAAATATGGCCCAACTAGGCCTAAACTCCCACCCTAACCCTAAACCTAAGGTCAGTAGACCGGATCCCTAACCCTTATTTCCCTTACCTTACGGCCAGTAGGCCTGTTCCCTAACCTTTGACCCTTGGACCCTATGGCTAGTGGCCGGGTCCCTAACCCTAAATCCCGTCTTCCTAAGGCTATTTAGCCGGATCCCTAACCCTAATCTTCAGACCATAAGGCTATTTAGCCGGGTCTGTAACTTTATTTTACTTTGGCCCCGCCCCCTCTATATATAAGGGAATCCCACACTGTGTTCCTCAATATCTATCTGGCTTCCTTGGAGGAAGGTCATAGGACACAGTGCTGGTGAGATATTTATTATTTGCCACTCAATTGGATAGGATGGCAGTGGATTGACCTTGGGGGGTCACCGGCACTGGGATGTGCCTCCGGGGGACACCGGGAGCTGCGCCGGCACCGGACACAGGGCGGCGCTACAACCCTAGTGGGGACGACAAGCCTTAGTTAGGCACGTAAAACCTTAGTTAGGATATAACCTTAGTTAGGATAGAACCCGAGATAGGGAATTTAGATTACTTACCTCCTGAGCCGGCGTAGGTTTGGTGGGCCACGTCCGAGCTAGTATAGGAGATGATATTTAGTGTTTAGTGTAGGGTACTTTCCTCCTGAGCCGGCGTAGGTTTGGTGGGCCACGTCCGAGCTAGTATAGGAGATGATTATATGTAGGGTTTAGTGTAGGGTATTTACCTCCTGAGCCGGCGTTGGTTTGGTTAGCCACGTCCGAGCTAGAGTATAGGAGATGATAATATATAGAGTTTAGTGTAGGGTACTTACCTCCTGGGCCGGCGTGTGTTCGAAGGGCCACGTCCGAGCTATAGTATAGGAGATAATTAGCTATAGTATTTAGTGTAGGGAACTTACCTCCTGGGCCGGCGTGTGTTCGAAGGGCCACGTCCGAGCTAAAGTATAGGAGATAATTATAGTATTTAGTTAATAGAAGAATAGCACTTACCTGTCTGTGTCGTCGCTCCTCCTTTGCTCCTCCGGGTCACTTACCTGGTGTCTTCGGCTCTCCTGGATCTTCTGCTCCGTCGCCCCTGTAAAACAAAATTAGTTATATTTAATTAACTTAAGCCCCAGTCGGGGATGTGCATGTAAGCGGGTGGAATCATGGATGGACCCGGATTGGCCAGTGCATTGCCTGTGGCCCTGGGATGCTGGGGTCACAGGCCCCCGGGGTTTTTTAACCCCATCTATATCCCTAACCAGCCCGTGCCATTCGGGTTCACTCCATCCACCTTCTTCATGTCACCATCAGTCCCTAAGCCCAGTGGGCACACAATTTATTCGCCGGCTCCCTGATGACGGCATGGCAGCCAGAAACGCGTTGGAGCCTGACCTTGTAACCCACATTTGGACAGGTCAGTGACTACCAAATTTAGTTTAAATACGGCCCAACTAGGCCCTAATCTAAAACTTTAGCTTAAAATATGGCCCAACTAGGCCTAAACTCCCACCCTAACCCTAAACCTAAGGTCAGTAGACCGGATCCCTAACCCTTATTTCCCTTACCTTACGGCCAGTAGGCCTGTTCCCTAACCTTTGACCCTTGGACCCTATGGCTAGTGGCCGGGTCCCTAACCCTAAATCCCGTCTTCCTAAGGCTATTTAGCCGGATCCCTAACCCTAATCTTCAGACCATAAGGCTATTTAGCCGGGTCTGTAACTTTATTTTACTTTGGCCCCGCCCCCTCTATATATAAGGGAATCCCACACTGTGTTCCTCAATATCTATCTGGCTTCCTTGGAGGAAGGTCATAGGACACAGTGCTGGTGAGATATTTATTATTTGCCACTCAATTGGATAGGATGGCAGTGGATTGACCTTGGGGGGTCACCGGCACTGGGATGTGCCTCCGGGGGACACCGGGAGCTGCGCCGGCACCGGACACAGGGCGGCGCTACAACCCTAGTGGGGACGACAAGCCTTAGTTAGGCACGTAAAACCTTAGTTAGGATATAACCTTAGTTAGGATAGAACCCGAGATAGGGAATTTAGATTACTTACCTCCTGAGCCGGCGTAGGTTTGGTGGGCCACGTCCGAGCTAGTATAGGAGATGATATTTAGTGTTTAGTGTAGGGTACTTTCCTCCTGAGCCGGCGTAGGTTTGGTGGGCCACGTCCGAGCTAGTATAGGAGATGATTATATGTAGGGTTTAGTGTAGGGTATTTACCTCCTGAGCCGGCGTTGGTTTGGTTAGCCACGTCCGAGCTAGAGTATAGGAGATGATAATATATAGAGTTTAGTGTAGGGTACTTACCTCCTGGGCCGGCGTGTGTTCGAAGGGCCACGTCCGAGCTATAGTATAGGAGATAATTAGCTATAGTATTTAGTGTAGGGAACTTACCTCCTGGGCCGGCGTGTGTTCGAAGGGCCACGTCCGAGCTAAAGTATAGGAGATAATTATAGTATTTAGTTAATAGAAGAATAGCACTTACCTGTCTGTGTCGTCGCTCCTCCTTTGCTCCTCCGGGTCACTTACCTGGTGTCTTCGGCTCTCCTGGATCTTCTGCTCCGTCGCCCCTGTAAAACAAAATTAGTTATATTTAATTAACTTAAGCCCCAGTCGGGGATGTGCATGTAAGCGGGTGGAATCATGGATGGACCCGGATTGGCCAGTGCATTGCCTGTGGCCCTGGGATGCTGGGGTCACAGGCCCCCGGGGTTTTTTAACCCCATCTATATCCCTAACCAGCCCGTGCCATTCGGGTTCACTCCATCCACCTTCTTCATGTCACCATCAGTCCCTAAGCCCAGTGGGCACACAATTTATTCGCCGGCTCCCTGATGACGGCATGGCAGCCAGAAACGCGTTGGAGCCTGACCTTGTAACCCACATTTGGACAGGTCAGTGACTACCAAATTTAGTTTAAATACGGCCCAACTAGGCCCTAATCTAAAACTTTAGCTTAAAATATGGCCCAACTAGGCCTAAACTCCCACCCTAACCCTAAACCTAAGGTCAGTAGACCGGATCCCTAACCCTTATTTCCCTTACCTTACGGCCAGTAGGCCTGTTCCCTAACCTTTGACCCTTGGACCCTATGGCTAGTGGCCGGGTCCCTAACCCTAAATCCCGTCTTCCTAAGGCTATTTAGCCGGATCCCTAACCCTAATCTTCAGACCATAAGGCTATTTAGCCGGGTCTGTAACTTTATTTTACTTTGGCCCCGCCCCCTCTATATATAAGGGAATCCCACACTGTGTTCCTCAATATCTATCTGGCTTCCTTGGAGGAAGGTCATAGGACACAGTGCTGGTGAGATATTTATTATTTGCCACTCAATTGGATAGGATGGCAGTGGATTGACCTTGGGGGGTCACCGGCACTGGGATGTGCCTCCGGGGGACACCGGGAGCTGCGCCGGCACCGGACACAGGGCGGCGCTACAACCCTAGTGGGGACGACAAGCCTTAGTTAGGCACGTAAAACCTTAGTTAGGATATAACCTTAGTTAGGATAGAACCCGAGATAGGGAATTTAGATTACTTACCTCCTGAGCCGGCGTAGGTTTGGTGGGCCACGTCCGAGCTAGTATAGGAGATGATATTTAGTGTTTAGTGTAGGGTACTTTCCTCCTGAGCCGGCGTAGGTTTGGTGGGCCACGTCCGAGCTAGTATAGGAGATGATTATATGTAGGGTTTAGTGTAGGGTATTTACCTCCTGAGCCGGCGTTGGTTTGGTTAGCCACGTCCGAGCTAGAGTATAGGAGATGATAATATATAGAGTTTAGTGTAGGGTACTTACCTCCTGGGCCGGCGTGTGTTCGAAGGGCCACGTCCGAGCTATAGTATAGGAGATAATTAGCTATAGTATTTAGTGTAGGGAACTTACCTCCTGGGCCGGCGTGTGTTCGAAGGGCCACGTCCGAGCTAAAGTATAGGAGATAATTATAGTATTTAGTTAATAGAAGAATAGCACTTACCTGTCTGTGTCGTCGCTCCTCCTTTGCTCCTCCGGGTCACTTACCTGGTGTCTTCGGCTCTCCTGGATCTTCTGCTCCGTCGCCCCTGTAAAACAAAATTAGTTATATTTAATTAACTTAAGCCCCAGTCGGGGATGTGCATGTAAGCGGGTGGAATCATGGATGGACCCGGATTGGCCAGTGCATTGCCTGTGGCCCTGGGATGCTGGGGTCACAGGCCCCCGGGGTTTTTTAACCCCATCTATATCCCTAACCAGCCCGTGCCATTCGGGTTCACTCCATCCACCTTCTTCATGTCACCATCAGTCCCTAAGCCCAGTGGGCACACAATTTATTCGCCGGCTCCCTGATGACGGCATGGCAGCCAGAAACGCGTTGGAGCCTGACCTTGTAACCCACATTTGGACAGGTCAGTGACTACCAAATTTAGTTTAAATACGGCCCAACTAGGCCCTAATCTAAAACTTTAGCTTAAAATATGGCCCAACTAGGCCTAAACTCCCACCCTAACCCTAAACCTAAGGTCAGTAGACCGGATCCCTAACCCTTATTTCCCTTACCTTACGGCCAGTAGGCCTGTTCCCTAACCTTTGACCCTTGGACCCTATGGCTAGTGGCCGGGTCCCTAACCCTAAATCCCGTCTTCCTAAGGCTATTTAGCCGGATCCCTAACCCTAATCTTCAGACCATAAGGCTATTTAGCCGGGTCTGTAACTTTATTTTACTTTGGCCCCGCCCCCTCTATATATAAGGGAATCCCACACTGTGTTCCTCAATATCTATCTGGCTTCCTTGGAGGAAGGTCATAGGACACAGTGCTGGTGAGATATTTATTATTTGCCACTCAATTGGATAGGATGGCAGTGGATTGACCTTGGGGGGTCACCGGCACTGGGATGTGCCTCCGGGGGACACCGGGAGCTGCGCCGGCACCGGACACAGGGCGGCGCTACAACCCTAGTGGGGACGACAAGCCTTAGTTAGGCACGTAAAACCTTAGTTAGGATATAACCTTAGTTAGGATAGAACCCGAGATAGGGAATTTAGATTACTTACCTCCTGAGCCGGCGTAGGTTTGGTGGGCCACGTCCGAGCTAGTATAGGAGATGATATTTAGTGTTTAGTGTAGGGTACTTTCCTCCTGAGCCGGCGTAGGTTTGGTGGGCCACGTCCGAGCTAGTATAGGAGATGATTATATGTAGGGTTTAGTGTAGGGTATTTACCTCCTGAGCCGGCGTTGGTTTGGTTAGCCACGTCCGAGCTAGAGTATAGGAGATGATAATATATAGAGTTTAGTGTAGGGTACTTACCTCCTGGGCCGGCGTGTGTTCGAAGGGCCACGTCCGAGCTATAGTATAGGAGATAATTAGCTATAGTATTTAGTGTAGGGAACTTACCTCCTGGGCCGGCGTGTGTTCGAAGGGCCACGTCCGAGCTAAAGTATAGGAGATAATTATAGTATTTAGTTAATAGAAGAATAGCACTTACCTGTCTGTGTCGTCGCTCCTCCTTTGCTCCTCCGGGTCACTTACCTGGTGTCTTCGGCTCTCCTGGATCTTCTGCTCCGTCGCCCCTGTAAAACAAAATTAGTTATATTTAATTAACTTAAGCCCCAGTCGGGGATGTGCATGTAAGCGGGTGGAATCATGGATGGACCCGGATTGGCCAGTGCATTGCCTGTGGCCCTGGGATGCTGGGGTCACAGGCCCCCGGGGTTTTTTAACCCCATCTATATCCCTAACCAGCCCGTGCCATTCGGGTTCACTCCATCCACCTTCTTCATGTCACCATCAGTCCCTAAGCCCAGTGGGCACACAATTTATTCGCCGGCTCCCTGATGACGGCATGGCAGCCAGAAACGCGTTGGAGCCTGACCTTGTAACCCACATTTGGACAGGTCAGTGACTACCAAATTTAGTTTAAATACGGCCCAACTAGGCCCTAATCTAAAACTTTAGCTTAAAATATGGCCCAACTAGGCCTAAACTCCCACCCTAACCCTAAACCTAAGGTCAGTAGACCGGATCCCTAACCCTTATTTCCCTTACCTTACGGCCAGTAGGCCTGTTCCCTAACCTTTGACCCTTGGACCCTATGGCTAGTGGCCGGGTCCCTAACCCTAAATCCCGTCTTCCTAAGGCTATTTAGCCGGATCCCTAACCCTAATCTTCAGACCATAAGGCTATTTAGCCGGGTCTGTAACTTTATTTTACTTTGGCCCCGCCCCCTCTATATATAAGGGAATCCCACACTGTGTTCCTCAATATCTATCTGGCTTCCTTGGAGGAAGGTCATAGGACACAGTGCTGGTGAGATATTTATTATTTGCCACTCAATTGGATAGGATGGCAGTGGATTGACCTTGGGGGGTCACCGGCACTGGGATGTGCCTCCGGGGGACACCGGGAGCTGCGCCGGCACCGGACACAGGGCGGCGCTACAACCCTAGTGGGGACGACAAGCCTTAGTTAGGCACGTAAAACCTTAGTTAGGATATAACCTTAGTTAGGATAGAACCCGAGATAGGGAATTTAGATTACTTACCTCCTGAGCCGGCGTAGGTTTGGTGGGCCACGTCCGAGCTAGTATAGGAGATGATATTTAGTGTTTAGTGTAGGGTACTTTCCTCCTGAGCCGGCGTAGGTTTGGTGGGCCACGTCCGAGCTAGTATAGGAGATGATTATATGTAGGGTTTAGTGTAGGGTATTTACCTCCTGAGCCGGCGTTGGTTTGGTTAGCCACGTCCGAGCTAGAGTATAGGAGATGATAATATATAGAGTTTAGTGTAGGGTACTTACCTCCTGGGCCGGCGTGTGTTCGAAGGGCCACGTCCGAGCTATAGTATAGGAGATAATTAGCTATAGTATTTAGTGTAGGGAACTTACCTCCTGGGCCGGCGTGTGTTCGAAGGGCCACGTCCGAGCTAAAGTATAGGAGATAATTATAGTATTTAGTTAATAGAAGAATAGCACTTACCTGTCTGTGTCGTCGCTCCTCCTTTGCTCCTCCGGGTCACTTACCTGGTGTCTTCGGCTCTCCTGGATCTTCTGCTCCGTCGCCCCTGTAAAACAAAATTAGTTATATTTAATTAACTTAAGCCCCAGTCGGGGATGTGCATGTAAGCGGGTGGAATCATGGATGGACCCGGATTGGCCAGTGCATTGCCTGTGGCCCTGGGATGCTGGGGTCACAGGCCCCCGGGGTTTTTTAACCCCATCTATATCCCTAACCAGCCCGTGCCATTCGGGTTCACTCCATCCACCTTCTTCATGTCACCATCAGTCCCTAAGCCCAGTGGGCACACAATTTATTCGCCGGCTCCCTGATGACGGCATGGCAGCCAGAAACGCGTTGGAGCCTGACCTTGTAACCCACATTTGGACAGGTCAGTGACTACCAAATTTAGTTTAAATACGGCCCAACTAGGCCCTAATCTAAAACTTTAGCTTAAAATATGGCCCAACTAGGCCTAAACTCCCACCCTAACCCTAAACCTAAGGTCAGTAGACCGGATCCCTAACCCTTATTTCCCTTACCTTACGGCCAGTAGGCCTGTTCCCTAACCTTTGACCCTTGGACCCTATGGCTAGTGGCCGGGTCCCTAACCCTAAATCCCGTCTTCCTAAGGCTATTTAGCCGGATCCCTAACCCTAATCTTCAGACCATAAGGCTATTTAGCCGGGTCTGTAACTTTATTTTACTTTGGCCCCGCCCCCTCTATATAAGGGAATCCCACACTGTGTTCCTCAATATCTATCTGGCTTCCTTGGAGGAAGGTCATAGGACACAGTGCTGGTGAGATATTTATTATTTGCCACTCAATTGGATAGGATGGCAGTGGATTGACCTTGGGGGGTCACCGGCACTGGGATGTGCCTCCGGGGGACACCGGGAGCTGCGCCGGCACCGGACACAGGGCGGCGCTACAACCCTAGTGGGGACGACAAGCCTTAGTTAGGCACGTAAAACCTTAGTTAGGATATAACCTTAGTTAGGATAGAACCCGAGATAGGGAATTTAGATTACTTACCTCCTGAGCCGGCGTAGGTTTGGTGGGCCACGTCCGAGCTAGTATAGGAGATGATATTTAGTGTTTAGTGTAGGGTACTTTCCTCCTGAGCCGGCGTAGGTTTGGTGGGCCACGTCCGAGCTAGTATAGGAGATGATTATATGTAGGGTTTAGTGTAGGGTATTTACCTCCTGAGCCGGCGTTGGTTTGGTTAGCCACGTCCGAGCTAGAGTATAGGAGATGATAATATATAGAGTTTAGTGTAGGGTACTTACCTCCTGGGCCGGCGTGTGTTCGAAGGGCCACGTCCGAGCTATAGTATAGGAGATAATTAGCTATAGTATTTAGTGTAGGGAACTTACCTCCTGGGCCGGCGTGTGTTCGAAGGGCCACGTCCGAGCTAAAGTATAGGAGATAATTATAGTATTTAGTTAATAGAAGAATAGCACTTACCTGTCTGTGTCGTCGCTCCTCCTTTGCTCCTCCGGGTCACTTACCTGGTGTCTTCGGCTCTCCTGGATCTTCTGCTCCGTCGCCCCTGTAAAACAAAATTAGTTATATTTAATTAACTTAAGCCCCAGTCGGGGATGTGCATGTAAGCGGGTGGAATCATGGATGGACCCGGATTGGCCAGTGCATTGCCTGTGGCCCTGGGATGCTGGGGTCACAGGCCCCCGGGGTTTTTTAACCCCATCTATATCCCTAACCAGCCCGTGCCATTCGGGTTCACTCCATCCACCTTCTTCATGTCACCATCAGTCCCTAAGCCCAGTGGGCACACAATTTATTCGCCGGCTCCCTGATGACGGCATGGCAGCCAGAAACGCGTTGGAGCCTGACCTTGTAACCCACATTTGGACAGGTCAGTGACTACCAAATTTAGTTTAAATACGGCCCAACTAGGCCCTAATCTAAAACTTTAGCTTAAAATATGGCCCAACTAGGCCTAAACTCCCACCCTAACCCTAAACCTAAGGTCAGTAGACCGGATCCCTAACCCTTATTTCCCTTACCTTACGGCCAGTAGGCCTGTTCCCTAACCTTTGACCCTTGGACCCTATGGCTAGTGGCCGGGTCCCTAACCCTAAATCCCGTCTTCCTAAGGCTATTTAGCCGGATCCCTAACCCTAATCTTCAGACCATAAGGCTATTTAGCCGGGTCTGTAACTTTATTTTACTTTGGCCCCGCCCCCTCTATATATAAGGGAATCCCACACTGTGTTCCTCAATATCTATCTGGCTTCCTTGGAGGAAGGTCATAGGACACAGTGCTGGTGAGATATTTATTATTTGCCACTCAATTGGATAGGATGGCAGTGGATTGACCTTGGGGGGTCACCGGCACTGGGATGTGCCTCCGGGGGACACCGGGAGCTGCGCCGGCACCGGACACAGGGCGGCGCTACAACCCTAGTGGGGACGACAAGCCTTAGTTAGGCACGTAAAACCTTAGTTAGGATATAACCTTAGTTAGGATAGAACCCGAGATAGGGAATTTAGATTACTTACCTCCTGAGCCGGCGTAGGTTTGGTGGGCCACGTCCGAGCTAGTATAGGAGATGATATTTAGTGTTTAGTGTAGGGTACTTTCCTCCTGAGCCGGCGTAGGTTTGGTGGGCCACGTCCGAGCTAGTATAGGAGATGATTATATGTAGGGTTTAGTGTAGGGTATTTACCTCCTGAGCCGGCGTTGGTTTGGTTAGCCACGTCCGAGCTAGAGTATAGGAGATGATAATATATAGAGTTTAGTGTAGGGTACTTACCTCCTGGGCCGGCGTGTGTTCGAAGGGCCACGTCCGAGCTATAGTATAGGAGATAATTAGCTATAGTATTTAGTGTAGGGAACTTACCTCCTGGGCCGGCGTGTGTTCGAAGGGCCACGTCCGAGCTAAAGTATAGGAGATAATTATAGTATTTAGTTAATAGAAGAATAGCACTTACCTGTCTGTGTCGTCGCTCCTCCTTTGCTCCTCCGGGTCACTTACCTGGTGTCTTCGGCTCTCCTGGATCTTCTGCTCCGTCGCCCCTGTAAAACAAAATTAGTTATATTTAATTAACTTAAGCCCCAGTCGGGGATGTGCATGTAAGCGGGTGGAATCATGGATGGACCCGGATTGGCCAGTGCATTGCCTGTGGCCCTGGGATGCTGGGGTCACAGGCCCCCGGGGTTTTTTAACCCCATCTATATCCCTAACCAGCCCGTGCCATTCGGGTTCACTCCATCCACCTTCTTCATGTCACCATCAGTCCCTAAGCCCAGTGGGCACACAATTTATTCGCCGGCTCCCTGATGACGGCATGGCAGCCAGAAACGCGTTGGAGCCTGACCTTGTAACCCACATTTGGACAGGTCAGTGACTACCAAATTTAGTTTAAATACGGCCCAACTAGGCCCTAATCTAAAACTTTAGCTTAAAATATGGCCCAACTAGGCCTAAACTCCCACCCTAACCCTAAACCTAAGGTCAGTAGACCGGATCCCTAACCCTTATTTCCCTTACCTTACGGCCAGTAGGCCTGTTCCCTAACCTTTGACCCTTGGACCCTATGGCTAGTGGCCGGGTCCCTAACCCTAAATCCCGTCTTCCTAAGGCTATTTAGCCGGATCCCTAACCCTAATCTTCAGACCATAAGGCTATTTAGCCGGGTCTGTAACTTTATTTTACTTTGGCCCCGCCCCCTCTATATATAAGGGAATCCCACACTGTGTTCCTCAATATCTATCTGGCTTCCTTGGAGGAAGGTCATAGGACACAGTGCTGGTGAGATATTTATTATTTGCCACTCAATTGGATAGGATGGCAGTGGATTGACCTTGGGGGGTCACCGGCACTGGGATGTGCCTCCGGGGGACACCGGGAGCTGCGCCGGCACCGGACACAGGGCGGCGCTACAACCCTAGTGGGGACGACAAGCCTTAGTTAGGCACGTAAAACCTTAGTTAGGATATAACCTTAGTTAGGATAGAACCCGAGATAGGGAATTTAGATTACTTACCTCCTGAGCCGGCGTAGGTTTGGTGGGCCACGTCCGAGCTAGTATAGGAGATGATATTTAGTGTTTAGTGTAGGGTACTTTCCTCCTGAGCCGGCGTAGGTTTGGTGGGCCACGTCCGAGCTAGTATAGGAGATGATTATATGTAGGGTTTAGTGTAGGGTATTTACCTCCTGAGCCGGCGTTGGTTTGGTTAGCCACGTCCGAGCTAGAGTATAGGAGATGATAATATATAGAGTTTAGTGTAGGGTACTTACCTCCTGGGCCGGCGTGTGTTCGAAGGGCCACGTCCGAGCTATAGTATAGGAGATAATTAGCTATAGTATTTAGTGTAGGGAACTTACCTCCTGGGCCGGCGTGTGTTCGAAGGGCCACGTCCGAGCTAAAGTATAGGAGATAATTATAGTATTTAGTTAATAGAAGAATAGCACTTACCTGTCTGTGTCGTCGCTCCTCCTTTGCTCCTCCGGGTCACTTACCTGGTGTCTTCGGCTCTCCTGGATCTTCTGCTCCGTCGCCCCTGTAAAACAAAATTAGTTATATTTAATTAACTTAAGCCCCAGTCGGGGATGTGCATGTAAGCGGGTGGAATCATGGATGGACCCGGATTGGCCAGTGCATTGCCTGTGGCCCTGGGATGCTGGGGTCACAGGCCCCCGGGGTTTTTTAACCCCATCTATATCCCTAACCAGCCCGTGCCATTCGGGTTCACTCCATCCACCTTCTTCATGTCACCATCAGTCCCTAAGCCCAGTGGGCACACAATTTATTCGCCGGCTCCCTGATGACGGCATGGCAGCCAGAAACGCGTTGGAGCCTGACCTTGTAACCCACATTTGGACAGGTCAGTGACTACCAAATTTAGTTTAAATACGGCCCAACTAGGCCCTAATCTAAAACTTTAGCTTAAAATATGGCCCAACTAGGCCTAAACTCCCACCCTAACCCTAAACCTAAGGTCAGTAGACCGGATCCCTAACCCTTATTTCCCTTACCTTACGGCCAGTAGGCCTGTTCCCTAACCTTTGACCCTTGGACCCTATGGCTAGTGGCCGGGTCCCTAACCCTAAATCCCGTCTTCCTAAGGCTATTTAGCCGGATCCCTAACCCTAATCTTCAGACCATAAGGCTATTTAGCCGGGTCTGTAACTTTATTTTACTTTGGCCCCGCCCCCTCTATATATAAGGGAATCCCACACTGTGTTCCTCAATATCTATCTGGCTTCCTTGGAGGAAGGTCATAGGACACAGTGCTGGTGAGATATTTATTATTTGCCACTCAATTGGATAGGATGGCAGTGGATTGACCTTGGGGGGTCACCGGCACTGGGATGTGCCTCCGGGGGACACCGGGAGCTGCGCCGGCACCGGACACAGGGCGGCGCTACAACCCTAGTGGGGACGACAAGCCTTAGTTAGGCACGTAAAACCTTAGTTAGGATATAACCTTAGTTAGGATAGAACCCGAGATAGGGAATTTAGATTACTTACCTCCTGAGCCGGCGTAGGTTTGGTGGGCCACGTCCGAGCTAGTATAGGAGATGATATTTAGTGTTTAGTGTAGGGTACTTTCCTCCTGAGCCGGCGTAGGTTTGGTGGGCCACGTCCGAGCTAGTATAGGAGATGATTATATGTAGGGTTTAGTGTAGGGTATTTACCTCCTGAGCCGGCGTTGGTTTGGTTAGCCACGTCCGAGCTAGAGTATAGGAGATGATAATATATAGAGTTTAGTGTAGGGTACTTACCTCCTGGGCCGGCGTGTGTTCGAAGGGCCACGTCCGAGCTATAGTATAGGAGATAATTAGCTATAGTATTTAGTGTAGGGAACTTACCTCCTGGGCCGGCGTGTGTTCGAAGGGCCACGTCCGAGCTAAAGTATAGGAGATAATTATAGTATTTAGTTAATAGAAGAATAGCACTTACCTGTCTGTGTCGTCGCTCCTCCTTTGCTCCTCCGGGTCACTTACCTGGTGTCTTCGGCTCTCCTGGATCTTCTGCTCCGTCGCCCCTGTAAAACAAAATTAGTTATATTTAATTAACTTAAGCCCCAGTCGGGGATGTGCATGTAAGCGGGTGGAATCATGGATGGACCCGGATTGGCCAGTGCATTGCCTGTGGCCCTGGGATGCTGGGGTCACAGGCCCCCGGGGTTTTTTAACCCCATCTATATCCCTAACCAGCCCGTGCCATTCGGGTTCACTCCATCCACCTTCTTCATGTCACCATCAGTCCCTAAGCCCAGTGGGCACACAATTTATTCGCCGGCTCCCTGATGACGGCATGGCAGCCAGAAACGCGTTGGAGCCTGACCTTGTAACCCACATTTGGACAGGTCAGTGACTACCAAATTTAGTTTAAATACGGCCCAACTAGGCCCTAATCTAAAACTTTAGCTTAAAATATGGCCCAACTAGGCCTAAACTCCCACCCTAACCCTAAACCTAAGGTCAGTAGACCGGATCCCTAACCCTTATTTCCCTTACCTTACGGCCAGTAGGCCTGTTCCCTAACCTTTGACCCTTGGACCCTATGGCTAGTGGCCGGGTCCCTAACCCTAAATCCCGTCTTCCTAAGGCTATTTAGCCGGATCCCTAACCCTAATCTTCAGACCATAAGGCTATTTAGCCGGGTCTGTAACTTTATTTTACTTTGGCCCCGCCCCCTCTATATATAAGGGAATCCCACACTGTGTTCCTCAATATCTATCTGGCTTCCTTGGAGGAAGGTCATAGGACACAGTGCTGGTGAGATATTTATTATTTGCCACTCAATTGGATAGGATGGCAGTGGATTGACCTTGGGGGGTCACCGGCACTGGGATGTGCCTCCGGGGGACACCGGGAGCTGCGCCGGCACCGGACACAGGGCGGCGCTACAACCCTAGTGGGGACGACAAGCCTTAGTTAGGCACGTAAAACCTTAGTTAGGATATAACCTTAGTTAGGATAGAACCCGAGATAGGGAATTTAGATTACTTACCTCCTGAGCCGGCGTAGGTTTGGTGGGCCACGTCCGAGCTAGTATAGGAGATGATATTTAGTGTTTAGTGTAGGGTACTTTCCTCCTGAGCCGGCGTAGGTTTGGTGGGCCACGTCCGAGCTAGTATAGGAGATGATTATATGTAGGGTTTAGTGTAGGGTATTTACCTCCTGAGCCGGCGTTGGTTTGGTTAGCCACGTCCGAGCTAGAGTATAGGAGATGATAATATATAGAGTTTAGTGTAGGGTACTTACCTCCTGGGCCGGCGTGTGTTCGAAGGGCCACGTCCGAGCTATAGTATAGGAGATAATTAGCTATAGTATTTAGTGTAGGGAACTTACCTCCTGGGCCGGCGTGTGTTCGAAGGGCCACGTCCGAGCTAAAGTATAGGAGATAATTATAGTATTTAGTTAATAGAAGAATAGCACTTACCTGTCTGTGTCGTCGCTCCTCCTTTGCTCCTCCGGGTCACTTACCTGGTGTCTTCGGCTCTCCTGGATCTTCTGCTCCGTCGCCCCTGTAAAACAAAATTAGTTATATTTAATTAACTTAAGCCCCAGTCGGGGATGTGCATGTAAGCGGGTGGAATCATGGATGGACCCGGATTGGCCAGTGCATTGCCTGTGGCCCTGGGATGCTGGGGTCACAGGCCCCCGGGGTTTTTTAACCCCATCTATATCCCTAACCAGCCCGTGCCATTCGGGTTCACTCCATCCACCTTCTTCATGTCACCATCAGTCCCTAAGCCCAGTGGGCACACAATTTATTCGCCGGCTCCCTGATGACGGCATGGCAGCCAGAAACGCGTTGGAGCCTGACCTTGTAACCCACATTTGGACAGGTCAGTGACTACCAAATTTAGTTTAAATACGGCCCAACTAGGCCCTAATCTAAAACTTTAGCTTAAAATATGGCCCAACTAGGCCTAAACTCCCACCCTAACCCTAAACCTAAGGTCAGTAGACCGGATCCCTAACCCTTATTTCCCTTACCTTACGGCCAGTAGGCCTGTTCCCTAACCTTTGACCCTTGGACCCTATGGCTAGTGGCCGGGTCCCTAACCCTAAATCCCGTCTTCCTAAGGCTATTTAGCCGGATCCCTAACCCTAATCTTCAGACCATAAGGCTATTTAGCCGGGTCTGTAACTTTATTTTACTTTGGCCCCGCCCCCTCTATATATAAGGGAATCCCACACTGTGTTCCTCAATATCTATCTGGCTTCCTTGGAGGAAGGTCATAGGACACAGTGCTGGTGAGATATTTATTATTTGCCACTCAATTGGATAGGATGGCAGTGGATTGACCTTGGGGGGTCACCGGCACTGGGATGTGCCTCCGGGGGACACCGGGAGCTGCGCCGGCACCGGACACAGGGCGGCGCTACAACCCTAGTGGGGACGACAAGCCTTAGTTAGGCACGTAAAACCTTAGTTAGGATATAACCTTAGTTAGGATAGAACCCGAGATAGGGAATTTAGATTACTTACCTCCTGAGCCGGCGTAGGTTTGGTGGGCCACGTCCGAGCTAGTATAGGAGATGATATTTAGTGTTTAGTGTAGGGTACTTTCCTCCTGAGCCGGCGTAGGTTTGGTGGGCCACGTCCGAGCTAGTATAGGAGATGATTATATGTAGGGTTTAGTGTAGGGTATTTACCTCCTGAGCCGGCGTTGGTTTGGTTAGCCACGTCCGAGCTAGAGTATAGGAGATGATAATATATAGAGTTTAGTGTAGGGTACTTACCTCCTGGGCCGGCGTGTGTTCGAAGGGCCACGTCCGAGCTATAGTATAGGAGATAATTAGCTATAGTATTTAGTGTAGGGAACTTACCTCCTGGGCCGGCGTGTGTTCGAAGGGCCACGTCCGAGCTAAAGTATAGGAGATAATTATAGTATTTAGTTAATAGAAGAATAGCACTTACCTGTCTGTGTCGTCGCTCCTCCTTTGCTCCTCCGGGTCACTTACCTGGTGTCTTCGGCTCTCCTGGATCTTCTGCTCCGTCGCCCCTGTAAAACAAAATTAGTTATATTTAATTAACTTAAGCCCCAGTCGGGGATGTGCATGTAAGCGGGTGGAATCATGGATGGACCCGGATTGGCCAGTGCATTGCCTGTGGCCCTGGGATGCTGGGGTCACAGGCCCCCGGGGTTTTTTAACCCCATCTATATCCCTAACCAGCCCGTGCCATTCGGGTTCACTCCATCCACCTTCTTCATGTCACCATCAGTCCCTAAGCCCAGTGGGCACACAATTTATTCGCCGGCTCCCTGATGACGGCATGGCAGCCAGAAACGCGTTGGAGCCTGACCTTGTAACCCACATTTGGACAGGTCAGTGACTACCAAATTTAGTTTAAATACGGCCCAACTAGGCCCTAATCTAAAACTTTAGCTTAAAATATGGCCCAACTAGGCCTAAACTCCCACCCTAACCCTAAACCTAAGGTCAGTAGACCGGATCCCTAACCCTTATTTCCCTTACCTTACGGCCAGTAGGCCTGTTCCCTAACCTTTGACCCTTGGACCCTATGGCTAGTGGCCGGGTCCCTAACCCTAAATCCCGTCTTCCTAAGGCTATTTAGCCGGATCCCTAACCCTAATCTTCAGACCATAAGGCTATTTAGCCGGGTCTGTAACTTTATTTTACTTTGGCCCCGCCCCCTCTATATATAAGGGAATCCCACACTGTGTTCCTCAATATCTATCTGGCTTCCTTGGAGGAAGGTCATAGGACACAGTGCTGGTGAGATATTTATTATTTGCCACTCAATTGGATAGGATGGCAGTGGATTGACCTTGGGGGGTCACCGGCACTGGGATGTGCCTCCGGGGGACACCGGGAGCTGCGCCGGCACCGGACACAGGGCGGCGCTACAACCCTAGTGGGGACGACAAGCCTTAGTTAGGCACGTAAAACCTTAGTTAGGATATAACCTTAGTTAGGATAGAACCCGAGATAGGGAATTTAGATTACTTACCTCCTGAGCCGGCGTAGGTTTGGTGGGCCACGTCCGAGCTAGTATAGGAGATGATATTTAGTGTTTAGTGTAGGGTACTTTCCTCCTGAGCCGGCGTAGGTTTGGTGGGCCACGTCCGAGCTAGTATAGGAGATGATTATATGTAGGGTTTAGTGTAGGGTATTTACCTCCTGAGCCGGCGTTGGTTTGGTTAGCCACGTCCGAGCTAGAGTATAGGAGATGATAATATATAGAGTTTAGTGTAGGGTACTTACCTCCTGGGCCGGCGTGTGTTCGAAGGGCCACGTCCGAGCTATAGTATAGGAGATAATTAGCTATAGTATTTAGTGTAGGGAACTTACCTCCTGGGCCGGCGTGTGTTCGAAGGGCCACGTCCGAGCTAAAGTATAGGAGATAATTATAGTATTTAGTTAATAGAAGAATAGCACTTACCTGTCTGTGTCGTCGCTCCTCCTTTGCTCCTCCGGGTCACTTACCTGGTGTCTTCGGCTCTCCTGGATCTTCTGCTCCGTCGCCCCTGTAAAACAAAATTAGTTATATTTAATTAACTTAAGCCCCAGTCGGGGATGTGCATGTAAGCGGGTGGAATCATGGATGGACCCGGATTGGCCAGTGCATTGCCTGTGGCCCTGGGATGCTGGGGTCACAGGCCCCCGGGGTTTTTTAACCCCATCTATATCCCTAACCAGCCCGTGCCATTCGGGTTCACTCCATCCACCTTCTTCATGTCACCATCAGTCCCTAAGCCCAGTGGGCACACAATTTATTCGCCGGCTCCCTGATGACGGCATGGCAGCCAGAAACGCGTTGGAGCCTGACCTTGTAACCCACATTTGGACAGGTCAGTGACTACCAAATTTAGTTTAAATACGGCCCAACTAGGCCCTAATCTAAAACTTTAGCTTAAAATATGGCCCAACTAGGCCTAAACTCCCACCCTAACCCTAAACCTAAGGTCAGTAGACCGGATCCCTAACCCTTATTTCCCTTACCTTACGGCCAGTAGGCCTGTTCCCTAACCTTTGACCCTTGGACCCTATGGCTAGTGGCCGGGTCCCTAACCCTAAATCCCGTCTTCCTAAGGCTATTTAGCCGGATCCCTAACCCTAATCTTCAGACCATAAGGCTATTTAGCCGGGTCTGTAACTTTATTTTACTTTGGCCCCGCCCCCTCTATATATAAGGGAATCCCACACTGTGTTCCTCAATATCTATCTGGCTTCCTTGGAGGAAGGTCATAGGACACAGTGCTGGTGAGATATTTATTATTTGCCACTCAATTGGATAGGATGGCAGTGGATTGACCTTGGGGGGTCACCGGCACTGGGATGTGCCTCCGGGGGACACCGGGAGCTGCGCCGGCACCGGACACAGGGCGGCGCTACAACCCTAGTGGGGACGACAAGCCTTAGTTAGGCACGTAAAACCTTAGTTAGGATATAACCTTAGTTAGGATAGAACCCGAGATAGGGAATTTAGATTACTTACCTCCTGAGCCGGCGTAGGTTTGGTGGGCCACGTCCGAGCTAGTATAGGAGATGATATTTAGTGTTTAGTGTAGGGTACTTTCCTCCTGAGCCGGCGTAGGTTTGGTGGGCCACGTCCGAGCTAGTATAGGAGATGATTATATGTAGGGTTTAGTGTAGGGTATTTACCTCCTGAGCCGGCGTTGGTTTGGTTAGCCACGTCCGAGCTAGAGTATAGGAGATGATAATATATAGAGTTTAGTGTAGGGTACTTACCTCCTGGGCCGGCGTGTGTTCGAAGGGCCACGTCCGAGCTATAGTATAGGAGATAATTAGCTATAGTATTTAGTGTAGGGAACTTACCTCCTGGGCCGGCGTGTGTTCGAAGGGCCACGTCCGAGCTAAAGTATAGGAGATAATTATAGTATTTAGTTAATAGAAGAATAGCACTTACCTGTCTGTGTCGTCGCTCCTCCTTTGCTCCTCCGGGTCACTTACCTGGTGTCTTCGGCTCTCCTGGATCTTCTGCTCCGTCGCCCCTGTAAAACAAAATTAGTTATATTTAATTAACTTAAGCCCCAGTCGGGGATGTGCATGTAAGCGGGTGGAATCATGGATGGACCCGGATTGGCCAGTGCATTGCCTGTGGCCCTGGGATGCTGGGGTCACAGGCCCCCGGGGTTTTTTAACCCCATCTATATCCCTAACCAGCCCGTGCCATTCGGGTTCACTCCATCCACCTTCTTCATGTCACCATCAGTCCCTAAGCCCAGTGGGCACACAATTTATTCGCCGGCTCCCTGATGACGGCATGGCAGCCAGAAACGCGTTGGAGCCTGACCTTGTAACCCACATTTGGACAGGTCAGTGACTACCAAATTTAGTTTAAATACGGCCCAACTAGGCCCTAATCTAAAACTTTAGCTTAAAATATGGCCCAACTAGGCCTAAACTCCCACCCTAACCCTAAACCTAAGGTCAGTAGACCGGATCCCTAACCCTTATTTCCCTTACCTTACGGCCAGTAGGCCTGTTCCCTAACCTTTGACCCTTGGACCCTATGGCTAGTGGCCGGGTCCCTAACCCTAAATCCCGTCTTCCTAAGGCTATTTAGCCGGATCCCTAACCCTAATCTTCAGACCATAAGGCTATTTAGCCGGGTCTGTAACTTTATTTTACTTTGGCCCCGCCCCCTCTATATATAAGGGAATCCCACACTGTGTTCCTCAATATCTATCTGGCTTCCTTGGAGGAAGGTCATAGGACACAGTGCTGGTGAGATATTTATTATTTGCCACTCAATTGGATAGGATGGCAGTGGATTGACCTTGGGGGGTCACCGGCACTGGGATGTGCCTCCGGGGGACACCGGGAGCTGCGCCGGCACCGGACACAGGGCGGCGCTACAACCCTAGTGGGGACGACAAGCCTTAGTTAGGCACGTAAAACCTTAGTTAGGATATAACCTTAGTTAGGATAGAACCCGAGATAGGGAATTTAGATTACTTACCTCCTGAGCCGGCGTAGGTTTGGTGGGCCACGTCCGAGCTAGTATAGGAGATGATATTTAGTGTTTAGTGTAGGGTACTTTCCTCCTGAGCCGGCGTAGGTTTGGTGGGCCACGTCCGAGCTAGTATAGGAGATGATTATATGTAGGGTTTAGTGTAGGGTATTTACCTCCTGAGCCGGCGTTGGTTTGGTTAGCCACGTCCGAGCTAGAGTATAGGAGATGATAATATATAGAGTTTAGTGTAGGGTACTTACCTCCTGGGCCGGCGTGTGTTCGAAGGGCCACGTCCGAGCTATAGTATAGGAGATAATTAGCTATAGTATTTAGTGTAGGGAACTTACCTCCTGGGCCGGCGTGTGTTCGAAGGGCCACGTCCGAGCTAAAGTATAGGAGATAATTATAGTATTTAGTTAATAGAAGAATAGCACTTACCTGTCTGTGTCGTCGCTCCTCCTTTGCTCCTCCGGGTCACTTACCTGGTGTCTTCGGCTCTCCTGGATCTTCTGCTCCGTCGCCCCTGTAAAACAAAATTAGTTATATTTAATTAACTTAAGCCCCAGTCGGGGATGTGCATGTAAGCGGGTGGAATCATGGATGGACCCGGATTGGCCAGTGCATTGCCTGTGGCCCTGGGATGCTGGGGTCACAGGCCCCCGGGGTTTTTTAACCCCATCTATATCCCTAACCAGCCCGTGCCATTCGGGTTCACTCCATCCACCTTCTTCATGTCACCATCAGTCCCTAAGCCCAGTGGGCACACAATTTATTCGCCGGCTCCCTGATGACGGCATGGCAGCCAGAAACGCGTTGGAGCCTGACCTTGTAACCCACATTTGGACAGGTCAGTGACTACCAAATTTAGTTTAAATACGGCCCAACTAGGCCCTAATCTAAAACTTTAGCTTAAAATATGGCCCAACTAGGCCTAAACTCCCACCCTAACCCTAAACCTAAGGTCAGTAGACCGGATCCCTAACCCTTATTTCCCTTACCTTACGGCCAGTAGGCCTGTTCCCTAACCTTTGACCCTTGGACCCTATGGCTAGTGGCCGGGTCCCTAACCCTAAATCCCGTCTTCCTAAGGCTATTTAGCCGGATCCCTAACCCTAATCTTCAGACCATAAGGCTATTTAGCCGGGTCTGTAACTTTATTTTACTTTGGCCCCGCCCCCTCTATATATAAGGGAATCCCACACTGTGTTCCTCAATATCTATCTGGCTTCCTTGGAGGAAGGTCATAGGACACAGTGCTGGTGAGATATTTATTATTTGCCACTCAATTGGATAGGATGGCAGTGGATTGACCTTGGGGGGTCACCGGCACTGGGATGTGCCTCCGGGGGACACCGGGAGCTGCGCCGGCACCGGACACAGGGCGGCGCTACAACCCTAGTGGGGACGACAAGCCTTAGTTAGGCACGTAAAACCTTAGTTAGGATATAACCTTAGTTAGGATAGAACCCGAGATAGGGAATTTAGATTACTTACCTCCTGAGCCGGCGTAGGTTTGGTGGGCCACGTCCGAGCTAGTATAGGAGATGATATTTAGTGTTTAGTGTAGGGTACTTTCCTCCTGAGCCGGCGTAGGTTTGGTGGGCCACGTCCGAGCTAGTATAGGAGATGATTATATGTAGGGTTTAGTGTAGGGTATTTACCTCCTGAGCCGGCGTTGGTTTGGTTAGCCACGTCCGAGCTAGAGTATAGGAGATGATAATATATAGAGTTTAGTGTAGGGTACTTACCTCCTGGGCCGGCGTGTGTTCGAAGGGCCACGTCCGAGCTATAGTATAGGAGATAATTAGCTATAGTATTTAGTGTAGGGAACTTACCTCCTGGGCCGGCGTGTGTTCGAAGGGCCACGTCCGAGCTAAAGTATAGGAGATAATTATAGTATTTAGTTAATAGAAGAATAGCACTTACCTGTCTGTGTCGTCGCTCCTCCTTTGCTCCTCCGGGTCACTTACCTGGTGTCTTCGGCTCTCCTGGATCTTCTGCTCCGTCGCCCCTGTAAAACAAAATTAGTTATATTTAATTAACTTAAGCCCCAGTCGGGGATGTGCATGTAAGCGGGTGGAATCATGGATGGACCCGGATTGGCCAGTGCATTGCCTGTGGCCCTGGGATGCTGGGGTCACAGGCCCCCGGGGTTTTTTAACCCCATCTATATCCCTAACCAGCCCGTGCCATTCGGGTTCACTCCATCCACCTTCTTCATGTCACCATCAGTCCCTAAGCCCAGTGGGCACACAATTTATTCGCCGGCTCCCTGATGACGGCATGGCAGCCAGAAACGCGTTGGAGCCTGACCTTGTAACCCACATTTGGACAGGTCAGTGACTACCAAATTTAGTTTAAATACGGCCCAACTAGGCCCTAATCTAAAACTTTAGCTTAAAATATGGCCCAACTAGGCCTAAACTCCCACCCTAACCCTAAACCTAAGGTCAGTAGACCGGATCCCTAACCCTTATTTCCCTTACCTTACGGCCAGTAGGCCTGTTCCCTAACCTTTGACCCTTGGACCCTATGGCTAGTGGCCGGGTCCCTAACCCTAAATCCCGTCTTCCTAAGGCTATTTAGCCGGATCCCTAACCCTAATCTTCAGACCATAAGGCTATTTAGCCGGGTCTGTAACTTTATTTTACTTTGGCCCCGCCCCCTCTATATATAAGGGAATCCCACACTGTGTTCCTCAATATCTATCTGGCTTCCTTGGAGGAAGGTCATAGGACACAGTGCTGGTGAGATATTTATTATTTGCCACTCAATTGGATAGGATGGCAGTGGATTGACCTTGGGGGGTCACCGGCACTGGGATGTGCCTCCGGGGGACACCGGGAGCTGCGCCGGCACCGGACACAGGGCGGCGCTACAACCCTAGTGGGGACGACAAGCCTTAGTTAGGCACGTAAAACCTTAGTTAGGATATAACCTTAGTTAGGATAGAACCCGAGATAGGGAATTTAGATTACTTACCTCCTGAGCCGGCGTAGGTTTGGTGGGCCACGTCCGAGCTAGTATAGGAGATGATATTTAGTGTTTAGTGTAGGGTACTTTCCTCCTGAGCCGGCGTAGGTTTGGTGGGCCACGTCCGAGCTAGTATAGGAGATGATTATATGTAGGGTTTAGTGTAGGGTATTTACCTCCTGAGCCGGCGTTGGTTTGGTTAGCCACGTCCGAGCTAGAGTATAGGAGATGATAATATATAGAGTTTAGTGTAGGGTACTTACCTCCTGGGCCGGCGTGTGTTCGAAGGGCCACGTCCGAGCTATAGTATAGGAGATAATTAGCTATAGTATTTAGTGTAGGGAACTTACCTCCTGGGCCGGCGTGTGTTCGAAGGGCCACGTCCGAGCTAAAGTATAGGAGATAATTATAGTATTTAGTTAATAGAAGAATAGCACTTACCTGTCTGTGTCGTCGCTCCTCCTTTGCTCCTCCGGGTCACTTACCTGGTGTCTTCGGCTCTCCTGGATCTTCTGCTCCGTCGCCCCTGTAAAACAAAATTAGTTATATTTAATTAACTTAAGCCCCAGTCGGGGATGTGCATGTAAGCGGGTGGAATCATGGATGGACCCGGATTGGCCAGTGCATTGCCTGTGGCCCTGGGATGCTGGGGTCACAGGCCCCCGGGGTTTTTTAACCCCATCTATATCCCTAACCAGCCCGTGCCATTCGGGTTCACTCCATCCACCTTCTTCATGTCACCATCAGTCCCTAAGCCCAGTGGGCACACAATTTATTCGCCGGCTCCCTGATGACGGCATGGCAGCCAGAAACGCGTTGGAGCCTGACCTTGTAACCCACATTTGGACAGGTCAGTGACTACCAAATTTAGTTTAAATACGGCCCAACTAGGCCCTAATCTAAAACTTTAGCTTAAAATATGGCCCAACTAGGCCTAAACTCCCACCCTAACCCTAAACCTAAGGTCAGTAGACCGGATCCCTAACCCTTATTTCCCTTACCTTACGGCCAGTAGGCCTGTTCCCTAACCTTTGACCCTTGGACCCTATGGCTAGTGGCCGGGTCCCTAACCCTAAATCCCGTCTTCCTAAGGCTATTTAGCCGGATCCCTAACCCTAATCTTCAGACCATAAGGCTATTTAGCCGGGTCTGTAACTTTATTTTACTTTGGCCCCGCCCCCTCTATATATAAGGGAATCCCACACTGTGTTCCTCAATATCTATCTGGCTTCCTTGGAGGAAGGTCATAGGACACAGTGCTGGTGAGATATTTATTATTTGCCACTCAATTGGATAGGATGGCAGTGGATTGACCTTGGGGGGTCACCGGCACTGGGATGTGCCTCCGGGGGACACCGGGAGCTGCGCCGGCACCGGACACAGGGCGGCGCTACAACCCTAGTGGGGACGACAAGCCTTAGTTAGGCACGTAAAACCTTAGTTAGGATATAACCTTAGTTAGGATAGAACCCGAGATAGGGAATTTAGATTACTTACCTCCTGAGCCGGCGTAGGTTTGGTGGGCCACGTCCGAGCTAGTATAGGAGATGATATTTAGTGTTTAGTGTAGGGTACTTTCCTCCTGAGCCGGCGTAGGTTTGGTGGGCCACGTCCGAGCTAGTATAGGAGATGATTATATGTAGGGTTTAGTGTAGGGTATTTACCTCCTGAGCCGGCGTTGGTTTGGTTAGCCACGTCCGAGCTAGAGTATAGGAGATGATAATATATAGAGTTTAGTGTAGGGTACTTACCTCCTGGGCCGGCGTGTGTTCGAAGGGCCACGTCCGAGCTATAGTATAGGAGATAATTAGCTATAGTATTTAGTGTAGGGAACTTACCTCCTGGGCCGGCGTGTGTTCGAAGGGCCACGTCCGAGCTAAAGTATAGGAGATAATTATAGTATTTAGTTAATAGAAGAATAGCACTTACCTGTCTGTGTCGTCGCTCCTCCTTTGCTCCTCCGGGTCACTTACCTGGTGTCTTCGGCTCTCCTGGATCTTCTGCTCCGTCGCCCCTGTAAAACAAAATTAGTTATATTTAATTAACTTAAGCCCCAGTCGGGGATGTGCATGTAAGCGGGTGGAATCATGGATGGACCCGGATTGGCCAGTGCATTGCCTGTGGCCCTGGGATGCTGGGGTCACAGGCCCCCGGGGTTTTTTAACCCCATCTATATCCCTAACCAGCCCGTGCCATTCGGGTTCACTCCATCCACCTTCTTCATGTCACCATCAGTCCCTAAGCCCAGTGGGCACACAATTTATTCGCCGGCTCCCTGATGACGGCATGGCAGCCAGAAACGCGTTGGAGCCTGACCTTGTAACCCACATTTGGACAGGTCAGTGACTACCAAATTTAGTTTAAATACGGCCCAACTAGGCCCTAATCTAAAACTTTAGCTTAAAATATGGCCCAACTAGGCCTAAACTCCCACCCTAACCCTAAACCTAAGGTCAGTAGACCGGATCCCTAACCCTTATTTCCCTTACCTTACGGCCAGTAGGCCTGTTCCCTAACCTTTGACCCTTGGACCCTATGGCTAGTGGCCGGGTCCCTAACCCTAAATCCCGTCTTCCTAAGGCTATTTAGCCGGATCCCTAACCCTAATCTTCAGACCATAAGGCTATTTAGCCGGGTCTGTAACTTTATTTTACTTTGGCCCCGCCCCCTCTATATATAAGGGAATCCCACACTGTGTTCCTCAATATCTATCTGGCTTCCTTGGAGGAAGGTCATAGGACACAGTGCTGGTGAGATATTTATTATTTGCCACTCAATTGGATAGGATGGCAGTGGATTGACCTTGGGGGGTCACCGGCACTGGGATGTGCCTCCGGGGGACACCGGGAGCTGCGCCGGCACCGGACACAGGGCGGCGCTACAACCCTAGTGGGGACGACAAGCCTTAGTTAGGCACGTAAAACCTTAGTTAGGATATAACCTTAGTTAGGATAGAACCCGAGATAGGGAATTTAGATTACTTACCTCCTGAGCCGGCGTAGGTTTGGTGGGCCACGTCCGAGCTAGTATAGGAGATGATATTTAGTGTTTAGTGTAGGGTACTTTCCTCCTGAGCCGGCGTAGGTTTGGTGGGCCACGTCCGAGCTAGTATAGGAGATGATTATATGTAGGGTTTAGTGTAGGGTATTTACCTCCTGAGCCGGCGTTGGTTTGGTTAGCCACGTCCGAGCTAGAGTATAGGAGATGATAATATATAGAGTTTAGTGTAGGGTACTTACCTCCTGGGCCGGCGTGTGTTCGAAGGGCCACGTCCGAGCTATAGTATAGGAGATAATTAGCTATAGTATTTAGTGTAGGGAACTTACCTCCTGGGCCGGCGTGTGTTCGAAGGGCCACGTCCGAGCTAAAGTATAGGAGATAATTATAGTATTTAGTTAATAGAAGAATAGCACTTACCTGTCTGTGTCGTCGCTCCTCCTTTGCTCCTCCGGGTCACTTACCTGGTGTCTTCGGCTCTCCTGGATCTTCTGCTCCGTCGCCCCTGTAAAACAAAATTAGTTATATTTAATTAACTTAAGCCCCAGTCGGGGATGTGCATGTAAGCGGGTGGAATCATGGATGGACCCGGATTGGCCAGTGCATTGCCTGTGGCCCTGGGATGCTGGGGTCACAGGCCCCCGGGGTTTTTTAACCCCATCTATATCCCTAACCAGCCCGTGCCATTCGGGTTCACTCCATCCACCTTCTTCATGTCACCATCAGTCCCTAAGCCCAGTGGGCACACAATTTATTCGCCGGCTCCCTGATGACGGCATGGCAGCCAGAAACGCGTTGGAGCCTGACCTTGTAACCCACATTTGGACAGGTCAGTGACTACCAAATTTAGTTTAAATACGGCCCAACTAGGCCCTAATCTAAAACTTTAGCTTAAAATATGGCCCAACTAGGCCTAAACTCCCACCCTAACCCTAAACCTAAGGTCAGTAGACCGGATCCCTAACCCTTATTTCCCTTACCTTACGGCCAGTAGGCCTGTTCCCTAACCTTTGACCCTTGGACCCTATGGCTAGTGGCCGGGTCCCTAACCCTAAATCCCGTCTTCCTAAGGCTATTTAGCCGGATCCCTAACCCTAATCTTCAGACCATAAGGCTATTTAGCCGGGTCTGTAACTTTATTTTACTTTGGCCCCGCCCCCTCTATATATAAGGGAATCCCACACTGTGTTCCTCAATATCTATCTGGCTTCCTTGGAGGAAGGTCATAGGACACAGTGCTGGTGAGATATTTATTATTTGCCACTCAATTGGATAGGATGGCAGTGGATTGACCTTGGGGGGTCACCGGCACTGGGATGTGCCTCCGGGGGACACCGGGAGCTGCGCCGGCACCGGACACAGGGCGGCGCTACAACCCTAGTGGGGACGACAAGCCTTAGTTAGGCACGTAAAACCTTAGTTAGGATATAACCTTAGTTAGGATAGAACCCGAGATAGGGAATTTAGATTACTTACCTCCTGAGCCGGCGTAGGTTTGGTGGGCCACGTCCGAGCTAGTATAGGAGATGATATTTAGTGTTTAGTGTAGGGTACTTTCCTCCTGAGCCGGCGTAGGTTTGGTGGGCCACGTCCGAGCTAGTATAGGAGATGATTATATGTAGGGTTTAGTGTAGGGTATTTACCTCCTGAGCCGGCGTTGGTTTGGTTAGCCACGTCCGAGCTAGAGTATAGGAGATGATAATATATAGAGTTTAGTGTAGGGTACTTACCTCCTGGGCCGGCGTGTGTTCGAAGGGCCACGTCCGAGCTATAGTATAGGAGATAATTAGCTATAGTATTTAGTGTAGGGAACTTACCTCCTGGGCCGGCGTGTGTTCGAAGGGCCACGTCCGAGCTAAAGTATAGGAGATAATTATAGTATTTAGTTAATAGAAGAATAGCACTTACTGTCGTCGCTCCTCCTTTGCTCCTCCGGGTCACTTACCTGGTGTCTTCGGCTCTCCTGGATCTTCTGCTCCGTCGCCCCTGTAAAACAAAATTAGTTATATTTAATTAACTTAAGCCCCAGTCGGGGATGTGCATGTAAGCGGGTGGAATCATGGATGGACCCGGATTGGCCAGTGCATTGCCTGTGGCCCTGGGATGCTGGGGTCACAGGCCCCCGGGGTTTTTTAACCCCATCTATATCCCTAACCAGCCCGTGCCATTCGGGTTCACTCCATCCACCTTCTTCATGTCACCATCAGTCCCTAAGCCCAGTGGGCACACAATTTATTCGCCGGCTCCCTGATGACGGCATGGCAGCCAGAAACGCGTTGGAGCCTGACCTTGTAACCCACATTTGGACAGGTCAGTGACTACCAAATTTAGTTTAAATACGGCCCAACTAGGCCCTAATCTAAAACTTTAGCTTAAAATATGGCCCAACTAGGCCTAAACTCCACCCTAACCCTAAACCTAAGGTCAGTAGACCGGATCCCTAACCCTTATTTCCTTACCTTACGGCCAGTAGGCCTGTTCCCTAACCTTTGACCCTTGGACCCTATGGCTAGTGGCCGGGTCCCTAACCCTAAATCCCGTCTTCCTAAGGCTATTTAGCCGGATCCCTAACCCTAATCTTCAGACCATAAGGCTATTTAGCCGGGTCTGTAACTTTATTTTACTTTGGCCCCGCCCCCTCTATATATAAGGGAATCCCACACTGTGTTCCTCAATATCTATCTGGGCTTCCTTGGAGGAAGGTCATAGGACACAGTGCTGGTGAGATATTTATTATTTGCCACTCAATTGGATAGGATGGCAGTGGATTGACCTTGGGGGGTCACCGGCACTGGGATGTGCCTCCGGGGACACCGGGAGCTGCGCCGGCACCGGGACACAGGGCGGCGCTACAACCCTAGTGGGGACGACAAGCCTTAGTTAGGCACGTAAAACCTTAGTTAGGATATAACCTTAGTTAGGATAGAACCCGAGATAGGGAATTTAGATTACTTACCTCCTGAGCCGGCGTAGGTTTGGTGGGCCACGTCCGAGCTAGTATAGGAGATGATATTTAGTGTTTAGTGTAGGGTACTTTCCTCCTGAGCCGGCGTAGGTTTGGTGGGCCACGTCCGAGCTAGTATAGGAGATGATTATATGTAGGGTTTAGTGTAGGGTATTTACCTCCTGAGCCGGCGTTGGTTTGGTTAGCCACGTCCGAGCTAGAGAATAGGAGATGATAATATATAGAGTTTAGTGTAGGGTACTTACCTCCTGGGCCGGCGTGTGTTCGAAGGGCCACGTCCGAGCTATAGTATAGGAGATAATTAGCTATAGTATTTAGTGTAGGGAACTTACCTCCTGGGCCGGCGTGTGTTCGAAGGGCCACGTCCGAGCTAAAGTATAGGAGATAATTATAGTATTTAGTTAATAGAAGAATAGCACTTACCTGTCTGTGTCGTCGCTCCTCCTTTGCTCCTCCGGGTCACTTACCTGGTGTCTTCGGCTCTCCTGGATCTTCTGCTCCGTCGCCCCTGTAAAAACAAAATTAGTTATATTTAATTAACTTAAGCCCAGTCGGGGATGTGCATGTAAGCGGGTGGAATCATGGATGGACCCGGATTGGCCAGTGCATTGCCTGTGGCCCTGGGATGCTGGGGTCACAGGCCCCCGGGGTTTTTTAACCCCATCTATATCCCTAACCAGCCCGTGCCATTCGGGTTCACTCCATCCACCTTCTTCATGTCACCATCAGTCCCTAAGCCCAGTGGGCACACAATTTATTCGCCCGGCTCCCTGATGACGGCATGGCAGCCAGAAACGCGTTGGAGCCTGACCTTGTAACCCACATTTGGACAGGTCAGTGACTACCAAATTTAGTTTAAATACGGCCCAACTAGGCCCTAATCTAAAACTTTAGCTTAAAATATGGCCCAACTAGGCCTAAACTCCCACCCTAACCCTAAACCTAAGGTCAGTAGACCGGATCCCTAACCCTTATTTCCCTTACCTTACGGCCAGTAGGCCTGTTCCCTAACCTTTGACCCTTGGACCCTATGGCTAGTGGCCGGGTCCCTAACCCTAAATCCCGTCTTCCTAAGGCTATTTAGCCGGATCCCTAACCCTAATCTTCAGACCTTAAGGCTATTTAGCCGGGTCTGTAACTTTATTTTACTTTGGCCCCGCCCCCTCTATATATAAGGGAATCCCACACTGTGTTCCTCAATATCTATCTGGCTTCCTTGGAGGAAGGTCATAGGACACAGTGCTGGTGAGATATTTATTATTTGCCACTCAATTGGATAGGATGGCAGTGGATTGACCTTGGGGGGTCACCGGCACTGGGATGTGCCTCCGGGGGACACCGGGAGCTGCGCCGGCACCGGACACAGGGCGGCGCTACAACCCTAGTGGGGACGACAAGCCTTAGTTAGGCACGTAAAACCTTAGTTAGGATATAACCTTAGTTAGGATAGAACCCGAGATAGGGAATTTAGATTACTTACCTCCTGAGCCGGCGTAGGTTTGGTGGGCCACGTCCGAGCTAGTATAGGAGATGATATTTAGTGTTTAGTGTAGGGTACTTTCCTCCTGAGCCGGCGTAGGTTTGGTGGGGCCACGTCCGAGCTAGTATAGGAGATGATTATATGTAGGGTTTAGTGTAGGGTATTTACCTCCTGAGCCGGCGTTGGTTTGGTTAGCCACGTCCGAGCTAGAGTATAGGAGATGATAATATATAGAGTTTTAGTGTAGGGTACTTACCTCCTGGGCCGCGTGTGTTCGAAGGGCCACGTCCGAGCTATAGTATAGGAGATAATTAGCTATAGTATTTAGTGTAGGGAACTTACCTCCTGGGCCGGCGTGTGTTCGAAGGGCCACGTCCGAGCTAAAGTATAGGAGATAATTATAGTATTTAGTTAATAGAAGAATAGCACTTACCTGTCTGTGTCGTCGCTCCTCCTTTGCTCCTCCGGGTCACTTACCTGGTGTCTTCGGCTCTCCTGGATCTTCTGCTCCGTCGCCCCTGTAAAACAAAATTAGTTATATTTAATTAACTTAAGCCCCAGTCGGGGATGTGCATGTAAGCGGGTGGAATCATGGATGGACCCGGATTGGCCAGTGCATTGCCTGTGGCCCTGGGATGCTGGGGTCACAGGCCCCCGGGTTTTTTAACCCCATCTATATCCCTAACCAGCCCGTGCCATTCGGGTTCACTCCATCCACCTTCTTCATGTCACCATCAGTCCCTAAGCCCAGTGGGCACACAATTTATTCGGCCGGCTCCCTGATGACGGCATGGCAGCCAGAAACGCGTTGGAGCCTGACCTTGTAACCCACATTTGGACAGGTCAGTGACTACCAAATTTAGTTTAAATACGGCCCACTAGGCCCTAATCTAAAACTTTAGCTTAAAATATGG